>NC_060188.1:25896583-25918825 GCF_021184085.1 Oncorhynchus gorbuscha | reverse complement strand
GTGCATGCTGGGAGTGCATGCTGGGAGTGAGTCGTCAAGCAGGAGTGATTGTGAGAGCGAATGGTTTTTCTTTTTCACTCTATCGGGTTGTTGTATGTATATATATATATTGATTAGGTTAGTTGTTTTAAGGGTATCTTGTTTAAACTATCACTAAGCACGTATAGGGGTGGTGGGATCTTTGAGGTTGGTTTTTCGCGAGGGCACAACCAGCGGGTGGGGCTGGTTGTTATGGCCACTCGTGGAAATGGAGAGTTTGAAAAACTTAGTCGGAGGCATGGAGTAAAGATTCCTGCTGCGACAGGGTGTTCAGTGGAAGAATGTAGCTTGGCTGTGGGTGCTATCATTGGGTATGATAGCATCAAATCAGCCTCAAGGATGAATAGCGCTGTAGTGATATTCTTAGATTCAATTGAAAAGGTGAATAGAATAGTTGAGATGGGTGTCGTGTTGAGAGAAACACAGACGTCGGTATTTCCGCTTATGAATCCGGCGAAGAAAGTCATGCTTTCTAACGTGCCACCATTTGTTAGAGATGAAGTGTTATGGCGAGAGTTATCGCGCCATGGTCAAATAGTGTCTACAATAAAGAAAGTTCCTTTTGGATGCAAATCTCCGTTGTTGAAACATGTCGTGTCTCATAGGAGACAAGTGCATATGATTTTAAAAAGGAAGGAGATGAACTGGATTTAGCGTTTAGCTTTAAGATTGATGGATTTGATTATGTCTTCTATGCATCTACTGAATCAATGAAATGCTTTGGCTGTGGAAGAGAGGGGCATTTGGTGCGTAATTGTCCCGAAAATGAGCGCGCTGAGCCTGGTAGTAGTTTTAGTGCGAGTACAACTAACGCACCACCGCGAAGGGATGAACATGCTAAGGGTACAGGAGAAGAGAGAAGGTGGGCAGATGTGGTTGGAAAAGCAGGAGAGGAAGGCAGTGTGGATACGGGGGCAATTGTGGTAGATCAGAACAAAGAGGGAGGGGAAACAGTAGGCGAGATTGCGACTGCCGTCGCTGAGGTGGTGCTGGAAAATGAAATTGGAGGTCAAGAGGAGATTGAAATAACGGAAAAGGAAGCGGATGTTTTCAAAATACCGAGGAGTAAAAGGAAGAATGTAAGGGGTGGTGAAGGGTCTAATTCTAAGAGAAAGGTAGAGTTTAATAAATCAATTGAAGATGAACAAGGTGTAGAGATGGTGGAGTATTCTTCTGGGGAGGATAGTGAGAGTGAGTCATCTGACGCGTCACAACAATATAGTGAGATAAATGGGGTGGAAGGGAGGTATGGGATCGAGAGGATACGTCAATTTTTGAAGTTGACAAAAGGGAAGAAATATATGCAAGATTACAATGTAACTGATTTTTTCCCTGAACGTGAATTGTTTATTGAATCAGCAAAATTTCTGATGTCAAAAATTACAGGCGGAAGTTTGAAAACCCCTGAAATTGCTAGACTCAAGAAAGTGGTCACAAGAGTGATAAGTGATGTAAATTCTAAAGAAAATGAAAGAGTTCAGTTGCAGTCTTAACTCTGTAAAGAGATGTGGTGGCTGGATCGTCCTCTGTATATATATTTTTTTATCCATGAGCAGTTTTAAGATTTCTTCTTTAAACGTAAATGGGGCAAGAGATGTAAAAAAAAGAGCCATGGTGTATGAGTTAATTAGGGGAAAGGGAAGTGACATAATTTTTTTACAAGAAACGCATAGTAATTTGGAAAATGAAGTTATGTGGCAACAGGAGTGGGGGGACAGTGGTGTGTAGTCATAAAAACTCAAAAAGTGGGGGTGTGGTTATCTTGTTCTCAAAAGGGTTTTTGCCGTTGTCATATGAGGTTGAAGAGGTAGTTGAGGGAGGTTATTAAAAGTTAGAGCAAGGTATGAAAACATCACTATGTGTCTGATAAATGTATATGCCCCAGTGATGACAGTTGAGAGGGTATGTTTTTTAGAGACACTATCAAATACCATTGAGAAATGTAACAAAGAAGATTATTTGTTTATTGCTGGGGATTTTAACTGCACAGTTAGTGATTTAGATAGAAATCACCAAGAACCTCATATAGCCTCAAGGATGTTTTTAAAACGCCTCATTGTAACAAATGAATTGTGTGATATTTGGCGGAGTCAACATGGAGGAACAAGGCAGTACACCTGGGCGCATGTGAGAGAGAACATCATCTCTATGGCCAGGTTAGATAGGTTTTATGTTTTTGAGCATCAATCTCAGGTCTGTAAATCAAGTGTGATAACTCCAGTGGGGTTTTCTGATCATTGTTTAATAACAGAGGTGGTGTTCATTAACGATGTAAAACCCAAAAGCGCATACTGGCATTTTAATATAACTTTATTGAGTGATGCTCACTTCAGAAACTGTTTCAGTTTTTTTTGGGAGAGGTGGAGATCTCAAAAAGCCAGTTTTGTATCCATTCAACAGTGGTGGGATATAGGGAAAATCCAGATTCAACAATTTTGTAATCAATACACGAGGAATGTCACTAAAGATATCACCAGATCAATGAAAGCCCTAGAGATTGAAATAGTGGAACTCATGACATTGGTTGAGACCACAGGAGATCGAGGCCATACTCAGGCCATCAAGAGGAGAAAAGCTGCATTGGCAGACCTGCTGGGTATCAGAGCACAGGGGGCACTGGTGAGAAGTAAATTTCAGGGAATATCTGAAATGGATGCCTCATCCAAATTTTTCTTTGGTTTAGAGAAAAGAATGGACAAAGAAAAATTATTCATTGTCTCAAATCAGCTGTTGGACAAGAGCTCACTAGCCCTAGTGAAATTAGAAAGAGGGCAGTAGAGTTCTACGCTGAGCTCTACAAATGTGAGTACAAAGAGGACAAAACAGTGACACAGCAGTTCTTTGATGGGCTCCCAAAGGTGGCTGCAGAAGTTCAGGTTGAGCTTGAGCAACCATTGTCTTTGCAGGATTTATACACTGCATTAAAAGGCATGGAAAATGGAAGGGCACCAGGCATTGATGGGCTTCCCGTTGACTTTTTTAAGTCTTTTTGGGCTATGTTGGGAGAGGATTGGTTAGAAGTAGCTAATGATAGTTTAACCGGAGGGTTACTACCAATAAGCTGCAGAAGGGCTGTCCTCACCCTACTGCCCAAAAAGGGTGACCCAAGGGAGGTGAAGAACTGGAGGCCGGTGGCTTTATTGTGCACTGATTATAAGATATTGTCAAAAGCTTTGTCCAACAGGCTGAGGGAGGTGATGGGGCAAATCATACATACGGATCAGTCCTACTGTGTTCCTGGCAGGCAGATAGGGGATAACATTTCTCTGATTCGTGATTTTTTGGACGTCTCTAGGGATATTGGGTTGGATGCTGGTCTAATTTCAATTGATCAGGAAAAGGCATTTGACCGAGTTGAACATCAATACTTATGGCACACGCTTGAGGCGTTTGGGTTCAGCTCTGGTTTTATTGCCATGATCAAGGTGATATATGGTGACATTGAAAGTGTATTGAAAGTTAACGGTGGTTTGAGTGCTCCTTTTAAAGTGTGTAGAGGTATTAGGCAGGGATGTTCTATGTCAGGAATGTTATATGCCATTGCTATAGAGCCACTACTAAATAGCATTAGAAGTCGCATTGCAGGGGTGTGCTTTTCAGAGGATATTCCTCCTATTCGTCTCTCAGCCTATGCTGATGATGTAGTTGTGCTAGTGAAAAATCAAGCGGAGGTGGATAGCTTGAGTCTAATTGTTGATCGTTTTAGGGAATATCCTCTGCAAAGGTAAATTGGGAAAAGAGTTGTGCGTTACAGATTGGAGAATGGTCTGGAGGGATCATGGCTTTGCCAGGGGGGCTAGAATGGTGTAAGGGAGGTTTTAAGTATCTTGGAGTGTACTTAGGAGATGAGGGGACTATGGAAAAAAATTGGAGTGGGGTGGTTGAAATGGTGGAAGGGAGGATGAGGAGATGGCGTTGGTTACTATCTCGTATGTCATATAGGGGGCGCACTATTATAGTTAACAATGTGATTGCATCTGCACTGTGGCATCGGTTGTCAGTTTTAGAACCACCATCTGGCCTTCTGGCTAAGATACAGGCAATTATTGTGGATTTCTTTTGGGATAAATATCACTGGGTTCCACAAAGTGTTTTGTATTTGTCAAAAGAAGAGGGGGACAAGGTCTTGTACATCTTGCTAGTAGGGCTGCTGCTTTCCGGTTTCAGTTTATTCAAAGGTTGCTTTATGGACCGGAAAATGTGGTGTGGAGAGGGGTGGCAGGTCTTATATTACAACGGGTTGGAGGATTAGGTTTAAAGAAGGCTTTATTTCTGGTTGATAGTAGCCAGATTTCTAGGGAGAGAGTACCTCCGTTTTACAGAGGACTTCTCAGAGTATGGAGCATAATGAAGGTGTCCAGACGAACTTCAGCGGAGTCAGTGCATTGGCTGTTGGAGGAACCTCTGGTGTATGGGGCAAGACTGGATTGTACAACTGCAGCTGTTCCACATTTCTCCAAGATTCTGGTGAAGGGGAAAATCATCACCTTAAGACAGTTAATGGCCATAGCTGGGCCCGCCTTAATGGATGGAAGACGGGTGGCAGAACATTTGGGGATGAGGTCGGAAAGGATTGTCGGACAAATGCTGGGGAGCTGTAGGAAGGCTCTGTCAGCGGAAGAATGGGGTATGCTTAGTAGTCACAAGAAGAAGGTACAAGATGAAGACGTCTCATTTCCAAGACTAGGGATTACACCAAATATCCCAGAGTCAGAAAGAAAGGCGTTATTGCTGGATTTGAGAGGGTTGGAGGAGGTGGGTTTGGATGAGGTGAATGGGAAGGACTTGTATAGGGGTGTGTCAAGGTGTTGAATAAAGATAAATTGAAAAATAGAAAAGACACTCCATGGAGGGTAAAATTGGGCATTGATGACAAGGTAAAGCCAGCATGGAGAGCACTGTACAAACCACCGTTACAAAAGGGTACTGGAGATATGCAATGGAGGGTTTTACATGGCATCATTGCAGTTAATGCTTTTGTATCTGTTATTAATTCAGATGTTAGAGATGGATGTCCTTTTTGTAATATAAGAGAAACCATTTTTCACTGTTTTATGGAGTGTGAGAGGATAAAACCTCTATTGGAAATGCTGGAATCTTTGTTTAAAGCTGTAGGGGAATTTTTCAATAACACGGTTTTTATTTTGGGGTTTCAATATAGTAAACAACAGAAAAGAAAATGTCAAATGTTAAATTTTATTTTGGGACAAGCTAAGATGTCAATTTTTCTGAGTAGAAAACACAAGATAGAAACGGGATATGGGCAGGATGTAAGATGTGTTTTTAAAGGATTAGTAAAAGCAAGAATAAAAGTAGATTTTGAGTTCTTTTCAGCTGTAAAAGATCTCCTATTATTTGAGGAGAAGTGGGCCTACGAAAGAGCGCTTTGTTTTGTAGAAGAGGGGAAATTATTTTTGCCGATGAAATAAGTTGAATGTATATGTTATGTATTTATTTTTATTTAGGAATTACATTTGTTTTTTCATTTCTGAAAGGGCAGTGTGTCATTTGTTTTTATGTTAACACTTGAGTAAAAAATAAAGGTTTTATAAAAACTCAAACTCTCTCTCTCTCTCTCTCTCTCTCTCTCTCTCTCTCTCTCTCTCTCTCTCTCTCTCCTCTTCTCTTCTCTTCTCTTCTCTTCTCTTCTCTTCTCTTCTCTTCTCTTCTCTTCTCTTCTCTCTCTCTCTCTCTCTCTCTCTCTCTCTCTCTCTCTCTCTCTCTCTCTCTCTCTCTCTCTCTCTCTCTCTCTCTCTCTCTCTCTCTCTCTCTCTCTCTCTCTCTCTCTCTCTCTCTCTCTCTCTCTCTCTCTCTCAATTCAATTCAAGGGCTTTAATGGCATGGGAAACATGTGTTAACATTGCCAAAGCAAGTGAGGTAGATAATATATAAAGTGAATATATAAAGTGAAATAAACAATAAAAATGAACAGTAAACATTACACATACAGAAGTTTCAAAACAATAAAGACATTACAAATGTCATATTATATATATATACAGTGTTTTAACAATGTACAAATGGTAAAGGACATAAGATAAAATAAATAAGCATAAATATGGGTTGTATTTACAAGGGTGTGTGTTCTTCACTGGTTGCCCTTTTCTCGTGGCAACAGGTCACAAATCTTGCTGCTGTGATGTCACACTGTGGAATTTCACCCAGTAGATATGGGAGTTTTTCAAAATTGGATTTGTTTTCGAATTATTTGTGGATCTGTGTAATCTGAGGGAAATATGTCTCTCTAATATGGTCATACATTGGGCAGGAGGTTAGGAAGTGCAGCTCAGTTTCCACCTCATTTTGTGGGCAGTGAGCACATAGCCTGTCTTCTGTTGAGAGCCATGTCTGCCTACGGTGGCCTTTCTCAATAGCAAGGCTATGCTCACTGAGTCTGTACATAGTCAAAGCTTTCCTTAAGTTTGGGTCAGTCACAGTGGTCAGGTATTCTGCCACTGTGTACTCTCTGTGTAGGGTGAAATAGCATTCTAGTTTGCTCTGTTTTTTTGTTAGTTCTTTCCAATATGTCAAGTAATTATCTTTTTGTTTTCTCATGATTTGGTTGGGTCTAATTGTGTTGCTGTCCTGGGGCTATGTGGGGTCTGTTTGTGTTTGTGAACAGAGCCCCAGGACCAGCTTGCTTAGGGGACTCTTCTCCAGGTTAATCTCTCTGTAGGTGATGGCTTTGTTGTGGAAGGTTTGGGAATCGCTTCCTTTTAGGTGGTTATAGAATTTAACGGCTATTTTCTGGATTTTGATAATTAGTGGGTATCGGCCTAATTCTGCTCTGTATGTATTATTTGGTGTTCTACGTTGTACACAGAGGATATTTTTGCAGAATTCTGCGTGCAGAGTCTCAATTTGGTGTTTGTCCCATTTTGTGAAGTCTTGGTTGGTGAGCGGACCCCAGACCTCACAACCATAAAGGGCAATGGGCTCTATGACTGATTCAAGTATTTTTAGCCAAATCCTAATTGGTATGTTGAAATGTATGTTCCTTTTGATGGCATAGAATGCCCTTCTTGCCTTGTCTCTCAGATCGTTCACAGCTTTGTGGAAGTTACCTGTGGCGCTGATGTTTAGGCCAAGGTATGTATAGTTTTTTTGTGTGCTCTAGGGCAACAGTGTCTAGATGGAATTTTTATTTGTGGTCCTGGTGACTGGACCTTTTTTGGAACACCATTATTTTGGTCTTACTGAGATTTACTGTCAGGGCCCAGGTCTGACAGAATCTGTGCATAAGATCTAGGTGCTGCCGTAGGCCCTCCTTGGTTGGTGACAATTCAATTCAATTCGCTTTATTGGTATGACGTAACAATGTACATATTGCCAAAGCTTATTTTGGATATTTACAATATAAAAATGAGAGTCAAATTTGTCAACGGGACAACAGTAACAACAATAACCAAGGGTCAAAATAACCATACATTCAACAATAACAATAAGCATACAGTAGAGGACATGTGCAGGTTGATTGGTCTGTCAGACTGTCCCTCAACTTATGGCAGGCAGGCTCTCTCTCTCACCATGGTCCCGCTCTCCCTGGGTTAGTAGAGGAATGAATTATACAAACTGCACCCAGACTTCTGTTACTAATAGGACTTCATTGTGGCTTGCATATGTTTAATACCACGGCTAGATACCAATCAATACTGTCTCTGTGCAGTGGCCTGCTTTCACTATATTGAACTGTGGTTTAGCAGATGAATCGTGCAGAGCTGGTCCAGCAGGATGGTGCACAGCTTGAAGATGTGGTTCTTGGTATTCTATAGCAAGGCATGCACATACTAACTAAATGTGAATTATGTAGCCAAGCGATGACCTTCAAGTGCTCAGTCACTCTCATTAAAACGTAAAAATAAACACAACTATTTTCATTGGTTCCGGTCCTTAGATCTGTTAAGTTCAATTATGCCTCAAATAGAAGCGCAACCATTAAAGTGCCATAAGGATGTTGTTTTATATGTGTTCGGAAGTAGAGTTGTGTTCTCGTTACTGTAAAACGAATGGGGGAATCCTGTGGAAAGAACGAGAGGGGCATCTCTCTGTGTTATAGCAGTAAACACACACACACACACACACACACACACACACACACACACACACACACACACACACACACACACACACACACACACACACACACACACACACACACACACACACACACACACACACACACACACACACACACACACACACACACACACACACACACACACACACACACACACACACACACACACACACACAATGCCAGTGAAAACATATTTATATCAACAGGCCAGTGTACCCGCGTGACACCACACCTGGGTTCAACTACTATTCCAAATAATGAAAAATACTTTATCTGGGATTGATTGAGCTACCCTCGCTTAATGGACCGACATAACGGTCTCAAAACCGTAAACCCCGCCCATCTGCACTCCAGGCAGGCTAGAACAAACGCTAGAAGTATTTGAAAAATGTAAAATAGTATTTGAACCCGGGTCTGCATGACACTAATGGAGCCATGTGTCTGGACAGAGAAGGAAAGGGGGGGGAATGACAGACGAAAAAAAACGGGAAAAAATGAGAAAAAGCAGTAAACGGAGGAGAGGGAAAGGGAGGAAGTGTATCAATTCATGTGAAGAAGACAAAGAGACTGGGGGATATTGAAAGTGAAAGGAGAGAGGGGCAGAGTATGCCAGAAAGTATGCATTGAGGACAGAGCCAGGGGAAACATTGGAGATACTCTCTGCTCTGGAAATGTTACAGTCTCTGACACACCTGAAGGTAAGTCTGGAAAATCTGTAAAACAAAGGGTCTATAAACGTGAGAGAGTGTGAGGTCAGCCCTGGAAAAACTCACCACACACAAGGACACACACATACCTCCTCCCACAGAGGCCCTGTAACAGACCTCACCACTAACCTTTAACCTCTCACCTCTGACCAGCAGCTCTGAAGGAGGGCCGTCAGCAGGAGATGCTGTCTACGCTATTTGGAATCTGTATCTAGACTAGTCTGGAGACAAGAGCTGTGTGTGTGTGTGTGTGTGTGGCTCTGTTAAGATTGGTAGTAGTGTGGAACAGGAGAACAATGGCACGGCTACAGAGACCTGGTGCCAGGCATGCTGGGATACATTTCACTGCCACTCAGCCTGAACAAATATATCAGTAGCTGTGACGTGTGTGTTTCGTTCTCTCTGTCTCGTCAGTGTGTGTGTGTGTGTGTGTGTCTTTGCCGTGCCAGGCAGGGCCATGTAATCGTGAGGGCACACCGCTTCACTGGCTCCCCTCTCCTCCCTCTCTCTCCCCCTCTGACCATAGCGGGTCACATGGGTGCTTTGGGTGGCTTCACAGCACATCATTTCCTGTGGCTGGCTGTCGGCGGTGATCAAGGCGGCGTGGGCATCTAATGCTGACGAGCTGAGACAGCTCCCTCCCCTCTGACTGGGGGGCAATCTGCCTGGCCCAAACAGACACACATAAATACAAACACACACACGCGTACACACACACACACACACACACACACACACACACACACACACACACACACACACACACACACACACACACACACACACACACACACACACACACACACACACACACACACACACACACACACACACACACACAATGCATAAACAACCCATGCGTGAGAGTGTGTGCGTATCTGTATGTATGAGTAATATCTTTGAATAAAGATGCTTTTATAAAAAGCACAACTGTGTTTTTGCAAGTGAAAGAAAGTGTTTTCCGCCATAAATGCATTTGTAATGCATGTTCTGTATTGCCTGGAATCATTGGCGGGACTTATGCAGTCTGTGCGTCTATCAGTCTGTAGACTACAGCATACTCTGTCTGTGCGTCTATCAGTCTGTAGACTACAGCATACTCTGTCTGTCTGTCTGTCTGTCTGTCTGTCTGTCTGTCTGTCTGTCTGTCTGTCTGTCTGTCTGTCTGTCTGTCTGTCTGTCTGTCTGTCTGTCTGTCTGTCTGTCTGTCTGTCTGTCTGTCTGTCTGTCTGTCTGTCTGTCTGTCTGTCTGTCTGTCTGTCTGTCTACGTCCCACCTCATCACTCCCTGTAGGCTTTGGTGGTAAGCAGATGTGGAAACAGAGAGAGGAACAGAGATAGCGAGAGGGAAAAGGAGAGAGAGAGGGAGAATGAGAGAGATATAGAGAGGGAGAAGGAGAGGAAGAATGAGAGAGATATAGAGAGGGAGAAGGAGAATGAGAGAGATATAGAGAGGGAGAAGGAGAGAGATATAGAGAGGGAGAAGGCGAGAGATAGAGAGGGAGAGGGAGAGGAAGAATGGGAGAGATATAGAGAGGGAGAGGAAGAATGAGAGAGATATAGAGAGGGAGAAGGAGAGAGATAGAGAGGGAGAAGAAGAGAGATAGAGAGGGAGAAGGAGAGAGATAGAGAGGGAGAAGGATAGAGATAGAGAGGGAGAAGGAGAGGAAGAATGAGAGAGATATAGAGAGGGAGAAGGAGAGAGATATAGAGAGGGAGAAGGAGAGAGTGATATGGAGAAGGAGAATGAGAGAGATATAGAGAAGGAGAAAGAGATATAGAGAGGGAGAAGGAGAATGAGAGAGATATGGAGAGGGAGAAGGAGAGGTATAGAGAGAGGGAGAAGGAGAATGAGAGATATATAGAGGGAGAAGGAGAGGTATAGAGGGGGAAAGGAGAGAGATATAGAGAGGGAGAAGGAGATAGATATAGAGAAGGAGAAGGAGAGAGATATATGGAGAAGGAGAAGGTGATAGAGATCTCGAGAGGGAGAAGGAGAGAGATATAGAGAGGGAGAAGGCGAGAGATAGAGAGGGAGAGAAAGATATGGAGAAGGAAAAGGATATGGAGGAGGAGAAGGAGAGAGAGATATAGAGAAGGAGAATGAGAGAGAGATATAGAG
The DNA here is from genome assembly GCF_021184085.1 of Oncorhynchus gorbuscha. Classification (NCBI taxonomy): domain Eukaryota; kingdom Metazoa; phylum Chordata; class Actinopteri; order Salmoniformes; family Salmonidae; genus Oncorhynchus; species Oncorhynchus gorbuscha. The sequence goes on along the minus strand of NC_060188.1, from coordinate 25,907,881 downwards.
AAGGAGAAGGAGAGAGTGATATGGAGAAGGAGAGGGAGAAGGAGAGAGAGATCTGAGATCTAGAGAGGGAGACAGAGAGAGAAATATGGAGAAGAAGAAGGAGTCAAGCTATAAAGAGTGAGAAGGATAGAGGGATATGGAGAAGGAGAAAGAGAGAGATAGAGTTGGAGAAGGAGAGAGAAATATGGAGAAAGAGAAGGAGGCAGATATAGAGAAGGACAAGGAGAGAGCGATATGGAGAAGGAGAAGGAGAGAGACATATGGAGAAGGAGAAGGAGAGAGATATTGAGAGGGAGAAGGAGAGAGAGATATGGAGAAGGATAATGAGAAGGAGAAGGAGAGAGTGATATAGAGAAGGAGAGGGAGAGAGAGATCTGAGATCTAGAGAGGGAGACAGAGAGTGAAATCTGGAGAAGGAGAGAGATATAAAGAGGGAGAAGGATAGAGAGATATGGAAAAGGAGAGAGAGATATGGAAAAGGAGAGAGAGATATGGAAAAGGAGAGAGAGATATGGAGAAGGAGAGAGAGATGTGGAGAAGGAGAGAGTGAAATGGAGAGGGAGAGGGAGAAGGAGAGAGAGAGAGAGATCTGAGATCTAGAGAGGGAGACAGAGAGAGAAATCTGGAGAAGGAGAGGGAGAGAAATATAGAGTTGGAGAAGGAGAGAGCTATATGGAGAAGGAGATAGAGATATGGAGATGGAGAAGGAGAGAGATATCGAGAGGGAGAAGGAGAGAGTGATATGCGGAAGGAGAGGGAGAAGGAGAGAGAGATCTGAGATCTAGAGAGGGAGACAGAGAGAGAAATATGGAGAAGGAGATATATATAGAGAGGGAGAAGGATAGGGAGATATGGAGAAGGAGAGAGAGATCTGAGATCTAGAGGGAGACAGAGAGAGAAATATGGAGAAGGAGATATATATAGAGAGGGAGAAGGATAGGGAGATATGGAGAATAAGAGAGAGATATGGAGAATGAGAAGGAGAGATATATAGAGAGGGTAAAGGATAGAGAGATATGGAGAAGGAGAGATATATAGAGATGGTAAAGGATAGAGAGATATGGAGAAGGAGAGATATATAGAGAGGGTAAAGGATAGAGAGATATGGAGAAGGAGAGATATATAGAGAGGGTAAAGGATAGAGAGATATGGAGAAGGAGAGATATATAGAGAGGGTAAAGGATAGAGAGATATGGAGAAGGAGAGATATATAGAGAGGGTAAAGGATAGAGAGATATGGAGAAGGAGAGATATATAGAGATGGTAAAGGATAGAGAGATATGGAGAAGGAGAGATATATAGAGAGGGTAAAGGATAGAGAGATATGGAGAAGGAGAGATATATAGAGAGGGTAAAGGATAGAGAGATATGGAGAAGGAGAGAGATATAGAGAGGGTAAAGGATAGAGAGATATGGAGAAGGAGAGATATATAGAGAGGGTAAAGGATAGAGAGATATGGAGAAGGAGAGATATATAGAGAGGGTAAAGGATAGAGAGATATGGAGAAGGAGAGATATATAGAGAGGGTAAAGGATAGAGAGATATGGAGAAGGAGAGAGATATAGAGAGGGTAAAGGATAGAGAGATATGGAGAAGGAGAGAGATATAGAGAGGGTAAAGGATAGAGAGATATGGAGAAGGAGAGATATATAGAGAGGGTAAAGGATAGAGAGATATGGAGAAGGAGAGATATATAGAGAGGGTAAAGGATAGAGAGATATGGAGAAGGAGAGAGATATATAGAGGGTAAAGGATAGAGAGATATGGAGAAGGAGAGATATAGAGAGGGTAAAGGATAGAGAGATATGGAGAAGGAGAGAGATATAGAGAGGGTAAAGGATAGAGAGATATGGAGAAGGAGAGAGATATATAGAGGGTAAAGGATAGAGAGATATGGAGAAGGAGAGATATATAGAGAGGGTAAAGGATAGAGAGATATGGAGAAGGAGAGATATATAGAGAGGGTAAAGGATAGAGAGATATGGAGAAGGAGAGAGATATAGAGAGGGTAAAGGATAGAGAGATATGGAGAAGGAGAGATATATAGAGAGGGAATAGGATAGAGAGATATGGAGAAGGAGAGATATATAGAGAGGGTAAAGGATAGAGAGATATGGAGAAGGAGAGAGATATATAGAGGGTAAAGGATAGAGAGATATGGAGAAGGAGAGATATATAGAGAGGGTAAAGGATAGAGAGATATGGAGGAGAGATATATAGAGAGGGTAAAGGATAGAGAGATATGGAGAAGTAGAGATATATAGAGAGGGTAAAGGATAGAGAGATATGGAGAAGGTAAAGGATAGAGAGAGGGTAAAGGATAGAGAGATATGGAGAAGGAGAGAGATATAGAGAGGGTAAAGGATAGAGAGATATGGAGAAGGAGAGAGATATAGAGAGGGTAAAGGATAGAGAGATATGGAGAAGGAGAGATATATAGAGAGGGTAAAGGATAGAGAGATATGGAGAAGGAGAGATATATAGAGAGGGTAAAGGATAGAGAGATATGGAGAAGGAGAGATATATAGAGAGGGTAAAGGATAGAGAGAGGGTAAAGGATAGAGAGATATGGAGAAGGAGAGATATATAGAGAGGGTAAAGGATAGAGAGAGGGTAAAGGATAGAGAGATATGGAGAAGGAGAGAGATATAGAGAGGGTAAAGGATAGAGAGATATGGAGAAGGAGAGATATATAGAGAGGGTAAAGGATAGAGAGATATGGAGAAGGAGAGATATATAGAGAGGGTAAAGGATAGAGAGATATGGAGAAGGAGAGATATATACATCCACCTCTGGCCTGCTCGCCTCCCTACCACTGAGGAAGTACAGCTCCCGCTCAGCCCAGTCAAAACTGTTCGCTGCCCTGGCCCCCCAATGGTGGAACAAACTCCCTCACGACGCCAGGACAGCGGAGTCAATCACCACCTTCCGGAGACACCTGAAACCCCACCTCTTTAAGGAATACCTACGATAGGATAAGTAATCCCTCTCACCCCCCCCCCCCCCTTAAGATTTAGATGAACTATTGTAAAGTGACTATTCCACTGGATGTCATAAGGTGAATGCACCAATTTGTAGTCGCTCTGGATAAGAGCGTCTGCTAAATGACTTAAATGTAAATGTAAATGTAAATATAGAGAGGGTAAAGGATAGAGAGATATGGAGAAGGAGAGATATATAGAGAGGGTAGAGGATAGAGAGATATGGAGAAGGAGAGAGATATAGAGAGGGTAAAGGATAGAGAGATATGGAGAAGGAGAGATATATAGAGAGGGTAAAGGATAGAGAGATATGGAGAAGGAGAGATATATAGAGAAGGTAAAGGATAGAGAGATATGGAGAAGGAGAGAGATATAGAGAGGGTAAAGGATAGAGAGATATGGAGAAGGAGAGATATATAGAGAGGGTAAAGGATAGAGAGATATGGAGAAGGAGAGATATATAGAGAGGGTAAAGGATAGAGAGATATGGAGAAGGAGAGAGATATAGAGAGGGTAAAGGATAGAGAGATATGGAGAAGGAGAGATATATAGAGAGGGTAAAGGATAGAGAGATATGGAGAAGGAGAGATATAGAGAGGGTAAAGGATAGAGAGATATGGAGAAGGAGAGATATATAGAGAGGGTAAAGGATAGAGAGATATGGAGAAGGAGAGAGATATAGAGAGGGTAAAGGATAGAGAGATATGGAGAAGGAGAGATATATAGAGAGGGTAAAGGATAGAGAGATATGGAGAAGGAGAGATATATAGAGAGGGTAAAGGATAGAGAGAGGGTAAAGGATAGAGAGATATGGAGAAGGAGAGATATATAGAGAGGGTAAAGGATAGAGAGATATGGAGAAGGAGAGAGATATAGAGAGGGTAAAGGATAGAGAGATATGGAGAAGGAGAGATATATAGAGAGGGTAAAGGATAGAGAGATATGGAGAAGGAGAGATATATAGAGAGGGTAAAGGATAGAGAGATATGGAGAAGGAGAGATATATAGAGAGGGTAAAGGATAGAGAGATATGGAGAAGGAGAGATATATAGAGAGGGTAAAGGATAGAGAGATATGGAGAAGGAGAGATATATAGAGAGGGTAAAGGATAGAGAGAGGGTAAAGGATAGAGAGATATGGAGAAGGAGAGATATATAGAGAGGGTAAAGGATAGAGAGAGGGTAAAGGATAGAGAGATATGGAGAAGGAGAGAGATATAGAGAGGGTAAAGGATAGAGAGATATGGAGAAGGAGAGATATATAGAGAGGGTAAAGGATAGAGAGATATGGAGAAGGAGAGAGATATAGAGAGGGTAAAGGATAGAGAGATATGGAGAAGGAGAGATATATAGAGAGGGTAAAGGATAGAGAGAGGGTAAAGGATAGAGAGATATGGAGAAGGAGAGATATATAGAGAGGGTAAAGGATAGAGAGATATGGAGAAGGAGAGATATATAGAGAGGGTAAAGGATAGAGAGATATGGAGAAGGAGAGATATATAGAGAGGGTAAAGGATAGAGAGATATGGAGAAGGAGAGATATATAGAGAGGGTAAAGGATAGAGAGATATGGAGAAGGAGAGATATATAGAGAGGGTAAAGGATAGAGAGATATGGAGAAGGAGAGAGATATAGAGAGGGTAAAGGATAGAGAGATATGGAGAAGGAGAGAGATATAGAGAGGGTAAAGGATAGAGAGAGGGTAAAGGATAGAGAGATATGGAGAAGGAGAGATATATAGAGAGGGTAAAGGATAGAGAGATATGGAGAAGGAGAGAGATATAGAGAGGGTAAAGGATAGAGAGATATGGAGAAGGAGAGAGATATAGAGAGGGTAAAGGATAGAGAGATATGGAGAAGGAGAGAGATATAGAGAGGGTAAAGTATAGAGAGATATGGAGAAGGAGAGAGATATAGAGGGTAAAGGATAGAGAGAGGGTAAAGGATAGAGAGATATGGAGAAGGAGAGATATATAGAGAGGGTAAAGGATAGAGAGAGGGTAAAGGATAGAGAGATATGGAGAAGGAGAGATATATAGAGAGGGTAAAGGATAGAGAGAGGGTAAAGGATAGAGAGATATGGAGAAGGAGTGTCATGTTTGTCATTTATTATCATGTCTTGTCCCTGTGCTCCCCATGCTATTCGTTTCCCTCTGCTGGTCTTATTTGGTTCTTTCCCTCCTTCTATCCCTCTCTCCCCCTCCCTCTCTCACTCTCTCGCTCTCTCTTCTCTCTATCGTTCCGTTCCTGCTCCCAGCTGTTCCTATTCCCCTAATCATCATTTAATCTTCCCACACCTGTTCCCGATCCTTTCCCCTGATTAGAGTCCCTATTTATTCCTTTGTGATCCGTTCCTGTCCCGTCGGTTCCTTGTATTGTATTCACCATGCTGTGATTGCGTTTCGCCCTGTCCTGTCGTGTTTTTGCTGTGATTGTGTATCGCCCTGTCCTGTCGTGTTTTTTTGCCTTCATCAGATGCTGCGTGTGAGCAGGTGTCTCTGTCGACTACGGCCTGCGCCTACCCGAAGCGACCTGCAGTCTGTGGCCGCTTCTCCAGTTATTTCCCCTCTACAAGTCTAGAGGATTTCTGTTATTCCCTGTTTGGACTTAAATAAACTCTGTTTCTGTTAAGTCGCTTTTGGGTCCTCTTTCACCTGCATGACAGAAGGAACCGACCAAGGAATGGACCCAGCGACTTCAGACGCTCGTTACACTGCCGTCGAGATCCAAGGAGCCATGCTCGGCAGACACGAGCAGGAATTGTCCGCTGCTCGCCATGCCGTGGAGAACCTGGCCGCTCAGGTTTCCGACCTCTCTGGACAGTTCCAGAGTCTACGTCTCGTGCCACCTGTTACTTCCTGGCCTGCCGAGCCTCCAGAACCTAGGGTTAATAACCCACCTTGCTACTCCGGGCAGCCCACTGAGTGCCGCTCCTTTCTCACGCAGTGTGAGATTGTGTTCTCTCTCCAACCCAACACATACTCTAGAGAGAGAGCTCGGGTTGCTTACGTCATTTCACTCCTTACTGGCCGGGCTCGAGAATGGGGCACAGCTATCTGGGAGGCAAGGGCTGATTGCTCTAACAAATTCCAGAACTTTAAAGAGGAGATGATTCGGGTTTTTGACCGTTCAGTTTTTGGTGGGGAGGCTTCTAGGGCCCTGGCTTCCTTATGCCAAGGTGAACGGTCCATAACGGATTATTCCATTGAGTTTCGCACTCTTGCTGCCTCTAGTGAGTGGAACGAGCCGGCGCTGCTCGCTCGTTTTCTGGAGGGACTCCACGCAGTGGTTAAGGATGAGATTCTCTCCCGGGAGGTTCCTTCAGATGTGGACTCTTTGATTGCTCTCGCCATCCGCATAGAACGACGGGTAGATCTTCGTCACCGGGCTCGTGGAAGAGAGCTCGCATCAACGGTGTTTCCCTGCTCCGCATCGCAACCATCTCCCTCCTCTGGCTTTGAGACTGAGCCCATGCAGCTGGGAGGGATTCGCATCTCGAATAAGGAGAGGAACGGAGGATCACCAACCGCCTGTGCCTCTATTGCGGAGTTGCTGGACATTTTGTTAATTCATGTCCAGTAAAGCCAGAGCTCATCTGTAAGCGGAGGGCTACAGGTGAGCGCAACTACTCAAGTCTCTCCATCAAGGTCCTGTACTACTTTGTCGGTCCACCTACGCTGGACCGGTTCGGGTGCTACATGTAGTGCCTTGATAGACTCTGGGGCTGAGGGTTGTTTCATGGACGAAGCATGGGTTCGGAAACATGACATTCCTTTCAGAGAGTTAGATAAGCCTACGCCCATGTTCGCCTTAGATGGTAGTCATCTTCCCAGTATCAGATTTGAGACACTACCTTTAACCCTCACAGTATCTGGTAACCACAGTGAGACTATTTCTTTTTTGATTTTCCGTTCACCGTTTACACCTGTTGTTTTGGGTCATCCCTGGCTAGTATGTCATAATCCTTCTATTAATTGGTCTAGTAATTCTATCCTATCCTGGAACGTTTCTTGTCATGTGAAGTGTTTAATGTCTGCCATCCCTCCCGTTTCTTCTGTCCCTACTTCTCAGGAGGAACCTGGCGATTTGACAGGAGTGCCGGAGGAATATCATGATCTGCGCACGGTCTTCAGTCGGTCCCGAGCCAACTCCCTTCCTCCTCACCGGTCGTATGATTGTAGTATTGATCTCCTTCCGGGGACCACTCCTCCTCGAGGTAGACTATACTCTCTGTCGGCTCCCGAACGTAAGGCTCTCGAGGATTATTTGTCTGTGTCTCTTGACGCCGGTACCATAGTGCCTTCTTCTTCTCCGGCCGGGGCGGGGTTCTTTTTTGTTAAGAAGAAGGACGGTACTCTGCGCCCCTGCGTGGATTATCGAGGGCTGAATGACATAACGGTTAAGAATCGTTATCCGCTTCCCCTTATGTCATCAGCCTTCGAGATTCTGCAGGGAGCCAGGTGCTTTACTAAGTTGGACCTTCGTAACGCTTACCATCTCGTGCGCATCAGAGAGGGGGACGAGTGGAAAACGGCGTTTAACACTCCGTTAGGGCATTTTGAGTACCGGGTTCTGCCGTTCGGTCTCGCCAATGCGCCAGCTGTTTTTCAGGCATTAGTTAATGATGTTCTGAGAGACATGCTGAACATTTTTGTTTTTGTCTATCTTGACGATATCCTGATTTTTTCTCCGTCACTCGAGATTCATGTTCAGCACGTTCGACGTGTTCTACAGCGCCTTTTAGAGAATTGTCTCTACGTAAAGGCTGAGAAGTGCTCTTTTCATGTCTCCTCCGTTACTTTTCTCGGTTCCGTTATTTCCGCTGAAGGCATTCAGATGGATTCCGCTAAGGTCCAAGCTGTCAGTGATTGGCCCGTTCCAAGGTCACGTGTCGAGTTGCAGCGCTTTTTAGGTTTCGCTAATTTCTATCGGCGTTTCATTCGTAATTTCGGTCAAGTTGCTGCCCCTCTCACAGCTCTTACTTCTGTCAAGACGTGTTTTAAGTGGTCCGGTTCCGCCCAGGGAGCTTTTGATCTTCTAAAAGAACGTTTTACGTCCGCTCCTATCCTCGTTACTCCTGACGTCACTAGACAATTCATTGTCGAGGTTGACGCTTCAGAGGTAGGCGTGGGAGCCATTCTATCCCAGCGCTTCCAGTCTGACGATAAGGTTCATCCTTGCGCTTATTTTTCTCATCGCCTGTCGCCATCTGAGCGCAACTATGATGTGGGTAACCGTGAACTGCTCGCCATCCGCTTAGCCCTAGGCGAATGGCGACAGTGGTTGGAGGGGGCGACCGTTCCTTTTGTCGTTTGGACAGACCATAAGAACCTTGAGTACATCCGTTCTGCCAAACGACTTAATGCCCATCAAGCTCGTTGGGCGTTGTTTTTCGCTCGTTTCGAGTTTGTGATTTCTTACCGTCCGGGTAGCAAGAACACCAAGCCTGATGCCTTATCCCGTCTGTTTAGTTCTTCTGTGGCTTCTACTGATCCCGAGGGGATTCTTCCTTATGGGCGTGTTGTCGGGTTAACAGTCTGGGGAATTGAAAGACAGGTTAAGCAAGCACTCACGCACACTGCGTCGCCGCGCGCTTGTCCTAGTAACCTCCTTTTCGTTCCTGTTTCCACTCGTCTGGCTGTTCTTCAGTGGGCTCACTCTGCCAAGTTAGCTGGTCATCCCGGTGTTCGAGGCACTCTTGCGTCTATTCGCCAGCGCTTTTGGTGGCCGACTCAGGAGCGTGACACGCGCCGTTTCGTGGCTGCTTGTTCGGACTGCGCGCAGACTAAGTCGGGTAACTCTCCTCCTGCCGGTCGTCTCAGACCGCTCCCCATTCCTTCTCGACCATGGTCTCACATTGCCTTAGACTTCATTACCGGTCTGCCTTTGTCTGCGGGGAAGACTGTGATTCTGACGGTTGTCGATAGGTTCTCTAAGGCGGCACATTTCATTCCCCTCGCTAAACTTCCTTCCGCTAAGGAGACGGCACAAATCATTATTGAGAATGTATTCAGAATTCATGGCCTCCCGTTAGACGCCGTTTCAGACAGAGGCCCGCAATTCACGTCACAGTTTTGGAGGGAGTTCTGTCGTTTGATTGGTGCGTCCGTCAGTCTCTCTTCCGGGTTTCATCCCCAGTCTAACGGTCAAGCAGAGAGGGCCAATCAGACGATTGGTCGCATACTACGCAGCCTTTCTTTCAGAAACCCTGCGTCTTGGGCAGAACAGCTCCCCTGGGCAGAATACGCTCACAATTCGCTTCCTTCGTCTGCTACCGGGTTATCTCCGTTTCAGAGTAGTCTGGGTTACCAGCCTCCTCTGTTCTCATCCCAGCTTGCCGAGTCCAGCGTTCCCTCCGCTCAAGCGTTTGTCCAACGTTGTGAGCGCACCTGGAGGAGGGTGAGGTCTGCACTTTGCCGTTACAGGGCACAGACGGTGAGAGCCGCCAATAAACGCAGGATTAAGAGTCCAAGGTATTGTTGCGGCCAGAGAGTGTGGCTTTCCACTCGCAACCTTCCTCTTACGACAGCTTCTCGTAAGTTGACTCCGCGGTTCATTGGTCCGTTCCGTGTCTCCCAGGTCGTCAATCCTGTCGCTGTGCGACTGCTTCTTCCGCGACATCTTCGTCGCGTCCATCCTGTCTTCCATGTCTCCTGTGTTAAGCCCTTTCTTCGCACCCCGTTCGTCTTCCCTCCCCCTCCCCGTCCTTGTCGAGAGCGCACCTATTTACAAGGTACATAAGATCATGGACATGCGTTCTCGGGACGGGGTCACCAATACCTAGTGGATTGGGAGGGTTACGGTCCTGAGGAGAGGAGTTGGGTTCCGTCTCGGGACGTGCTGGACCGTTCACTCATCGATGATTTCCTCCGTTGCCGCCAGGATTCCTCCTCGAGTGCGCCAGGAGGCGCTCGGTGAGTGGGGGGTACTGTCATGTTTGTCATTTATTATCATGTCTTGTCCCTGTGCTCCCCATGCTATTCGTTTCCCTCTGCTGGTCTTATTTGGTTCTTTCCCTCCTTCTATCCCTCTCTCCCCCCTCCCTCTCTCACTCTCTCGCTCTCTCTTCTCTCTATCGTTCCGTTCCTGCTCCCAGCTGTTCCTATTCCCCTAATCATCATTTAATCTTCCCACACCTGTTCCCGATCCTTTCCCCTGATTAGAGTCCCTATTTATTCCTTTGTGATCCGTTCCTGTCCCGTCGGTTCCTTGTATTGTATTCACCATGCTGTGATTGCGTTTCGCCCTGTCCTGTCGTGTTTTTGCTGTGATTGTGTATCGCCCTGTCCTGTCGTGTTTTTTTGCCTTCATCAGATGCTGCGTGTGAGCAGGTGTCTCTGTCGACTACGGCCTGCGCCTACCCGAAGCGACCTGCAGTCTGTGGCCGCTTCTCCAGTTATTTCCCCTCTACAAGTCTAGAGGATTTCTGTTATTCCCTGTTTGGACTTAAATAAACTCTGTTTCTGTTAAGTCGCTTTTGGGTCCTCTTTCACCTGCATGACAAGGAGAGATATAGAGAGGGTAAAGGATAGAGAGATATGGAGAAGGAGAGATATATAGAGAGGGTAAAGGATAGAGAGATATGGAGAAGGAGAGAGATATAGAGAGGGTAAAGGATAGAGAGATATGGAGAAGGAGAGATATATAGAGAGGGTAAAGGATAGAGAGATATGGAGAAGGAGAGATATATAGAGAGGGTAAAGGATAGAGAGATATGGAGAAGGAGAGAGATATAGAGAGGGTAAAGGATAGAGAGATATGGAGAAGGAGAGAGATATAGAGAGGGTAAAAGATAGAGAGATATGGAGGAGAGAGATATAGAGAGGGTAAAGGATAGAGAGATATGGAGAAGGAGAGATATATAGAGAGGGTAAAGGATAGAGAGATATGGAGAAGGAGAGATATATACATCCACCTCTGGCCTGCTCGCCTCCCTACCACTGAGGAAGTACAGCTCCCGCTCAGCCCAGTCAAAACTGTTCGCTGCCCTGGCCCCCCAATGGTGGAACAAACTCCCTCACGACGCCAGGACAGCGGAGTCAATCACCACCTTCCGGAGACACCTGAAACCCCACCTCTTTAAGGAATACCTAAGATAGGATAAGTAATCCCTCTCACCCCCCTTAAGATTTAGATGAACTATTGTAAAGTGACTGTTCCACTGGATGTCATAAGGTGAATGCACCAATTTGTAGTCGCTCTGGATAAGAGCGTCTGCTAAATGACTTAAATGTAAATGTAAATGTAAATGTAAATATAGAGAGGGTAAAGGATAGAGAGATATGGAGAAGGAGAGATATATAGAGAGGGTAAAGGA